>NC_042618.1:214933697-214969891 GCF_901001135.1 Rhinatrema bivittatum | reverse complement strand
AGAAATGGAGAACACAGACAGACAGACCCTCACCAAATCAGAATAAAAAGGCCATGAAGTATACATGGAAAGGTGCAGAAAAAAACTAAACTGGAAAACACTAAAAGCCAGTCTCATATGCAGTGCAATAATGCAAAAACAGAAATATCACATTCCTTATAAACAAAATGAAGTAGTATAAAATCAATCATTAATAAACCATGCTAATAAAAATACATCAAAACAGATTATGAAAGGTCATATAAAAATTAAAAATAAGATTAAAAAAAGTTACAGATTTCCCAAAAATCTATTAAATATTTCAAAACAGCAGACATATCAAACACTAATTAAAACTAATAAGAATAACAATATCCCCCTCTCCATACCTATGATATTTTTTTCCGTCACCTTGAGATGGCAGTGGATTATTGGTAGAGGGAGTGGGGCACCAAACTATCTCCTCTCTCATATATATATATATATATATATATATATATATATAATACTTACACACTCCAAATCCTATCTTCTCACTCTCCTCTTTCACTTGCACCCTCCCCTCTCATTCACCTTTCAGTCATTCACCCCCATCCCTTCCCTTAGTCACTCACCCTCCCATTCAATCCCCTTTCCTTCCCTCTGTCACTCACCACTCACCCTCTTCCCTCGGTCATCCACCCCCTCTCTTCCCTCTGTGTCACTCATCCCTCCTTCTTATTCTTATCCCTTCCCGCTCCTCATTCTTACCCCATTCCCTTCAGTCACTCTGTCTTCTTCCCCCTCACTCCCTTCCCTCTCAGTCACTCCTGTCTCCTTCCCCCCCTGGATTTGTCAATAGGTACCCATTATATTTATTCCTAGGTTGGCAAACAATACATTTAGGGTAGCAGGCTGGCTGATTTGTTGCCTTCCAGCTCTGCTGAATCTCATTCAGCAGAGAACAATCCTCTGCTACACTGTAACAGCCCTTTACAGAAGGTGGAGTTGTGAAACAACCAAAAATGCCTAGGGACAGCAAAATCCTAATCTGCCTGTGTCCTTCCCCCTCATCGTCTTTGCACTCCCTCTCTCCCCTTTCAGTAACTCACTCTCCCCTCTCAGTCACACTCCCTCTCTCTCCTCTCAGTGACTCACCAACCTCAGCCCCCTTCCCAACCCTACATTTGACTCACCTTTCATTTTCCTGCTGGCTGGGTGCTTGAAGCCTGCCTGCAGGTCAACCTCAGGCCCACCGTCGTGCAGGCCCTCTTCCTGCGGGGGGGGTGCATCACAAACTGTGCCATGTACTGCCTTCTTGCTGGCAGAGGGGTGGGAACCCCACCAACACGTCACAAACTGCACCATGTGCTGCTTTCTTCATGCTGGAGGAGGGGGGGGGGGGGGGAACCCTGCCAGCAGGTCACAAACCGCCTCGTGCTGCCTCCTTCTTGCTAACAGGGGTGGAAACCTCGCCAGTGTGTCACAAATTGCACCATGGTGGTGCCTTCATCTTGCTAGCAGGGGATGGGAATTCTGCCAGCGCATCACAAGCTGCATCATGTGCTGCCTTCTTCTTGCTGGTTGGGAACCCTGCCAGCATGTCATTCAGTGGTCTGCCACAGACTGACCTTCCTGCCTACACTCCTGAGTTTAGTCAGGGCCCAACATCGGCCAGACCGCATATAATATAAATTGTAGAGAGCTAGGCAGGCCAGATTTGGCCCATGGGTCGTAGTTTGTCCACCACTGAACTAGATGACCTTTCTGTGTTTTCATAGAAACTATGTAAGATTTTCCATGCCAAGCATGCACTGCCTTGGCTAGCATATGCCCTGCCTTATTTCCATGTAGAAATAATTTATATTTATAGTATAGTAAGCCTATTTTTGTTGATGTATCAATGTGTTCAAAGCAGCTTGTGTAGCCAAAAACTGCAATTTATTCCCAGGTGAGAGATTAGCAGTACATTATTTTTTGTCTGATGGTAATTGTTTTTCTAAAGTGATTATCTCTTTGGCTCTCATTTTCTTTTTCCTAGTCACATATGCTATTATGTCTCCCCGCAGTATGGCTTTTGCTGTTTCCCAAACAAACAGAGGATTATCTTTATGTGCTTCATTATATTCCCCAAAATCCTTCCATTTTTGAATCAAGTAAGAATGAAAAGCTTGATCTTGTTACAAATAAATTGGAATTTTTCCATTGCCCTCTATCAGGAGACTTTGTAAAGCCCTCCAAGGGGACCCACACAGGAGCATGATCAGAAATTTCTGTAGGTCCTATCTCAGCACTCAGTACCTGCTTGAAAAGAGGCCTCAGAAACAACAAATAATCCAACCTTGACTTAGGCCTGGATTCTCTAAGGTCGCAGACGTTAGAGAATTCGGCGGTAATGGGGGGGGCAGGGGGAAGCGGGGGCGGTCCTGCAATAGCCGGCAGCGATCACCTGGCAGAGGGGTGGGAACCCCACCGGCGTGAAAACTGGCGGCAATAAGGAATCTTACCTTTCACCAGCAGCGATGTGTCCGCAGTGTCGGCCCTGGTGCCGCTCCGACCCCTCCTCTTCTGGGGCCGACTCCACCCCGAGCTAGCTATCACACGCGAAAAGGGACTTTTTGCATGTGATAGCGTTAGAGAATGACCCCCTCAGTGTCATGGGCCCTAGAGTAATAGGTAAAATCAATCTCTAGGGCAGGGGTGGGCAAGTCCGGTCCTCGAGGGCTGCAAATCAGTCGGGTTTTCAGGATACCCCTAATGAATATGCATGAAATAGATTTGCATACAACTGAGGCAGTGTGTATGCAGGTCTCTCTCATGCATATTCATTAGGGGAATCCTGAAAACCCGACTGGTTTGCAGCCCTCGAGGACCGGAATTGCCCACCCCTGCTCTAGGGATGAAGATACCGCCATACATCCAACAACTGAAGATGCTCACACAAATATGGGATATCCCGTCATTGATCCTGTGCTGTGAGAGGTTTAATGGGACCCAATCAAGTGTTGGATTGGTCACTACATTAAAATCTCTCCTTAAAAGAATGCACCAATGATATTGAAAAGGGATCAGTTGATCAAAGGAGCACATATTGCACCAATGATACTGGAAATGCACCAATTTACCAAAGAACTGCACACTGTACGCATAAATTGCTGATTTCACACTTGAGTTGTATACTTAATTGCATGTTTAATTTTATTTCCATTGCTATTAAGTGTATGGGAAAGTGAGGGAGGGAGCAGAGACTGAAGAGGAACAAACCCTAGCTTTTGTTTAAAAAAAAAAAAAAAAAAACAGCTGCTAACAGGAAGCCAAGCATTTCTAGGATTCAAAGCCGGACACATGGTTTTATTCTGCTGCCATTCACAGTCTTAGCAGATTGCAAGAACATGTTGGCAGGGCCCACACTTTTCCAACAGAAGCAATGATTGTTTAGCAAGATTTTTGATATCTAACAGGAGGTTGCTCCAGCATTCTTCTCCACAGCTGGGGAAATGTTTTGCACTCTTTAGAAGCCAAATTTAAATAAATGTAAAAAAATAAGAAGGGTATCTGCAGCTGCTCCCCTTTCTGTAGGGTGAATGCTGCTGTCTTCGCTATTTGTTCCAAACTCTAAGCTTTTCCCAGTCTGCTGGAGCCAAACACTGAGGCATGGCATATTACTGCATGAAGTAATTCCTTCTGTAACATAGGAGTCATTGTCAGGTCTCAGCTGGTCATGTTTTATCGCATTACAGGGAAAAGGACAAAGCATTCAGTGAGAAGGCAAACAGGATCCTCTCTGCAGAGAAGCACATGTTGGTATTCCTCTGCCGAACATGTTTCTATTGCATACATTTCTGCTTGGAAAACTGAATAGTGTGCAAAGGAAAAGAAGTCAACTTATTTCATGCCTGTCTTCCCCTTTGATGTTTCTCAATTTGCTCTATACTATCTGCCTGTCATCAGGAAATCATTGTACATAGCATCTCTCCTTACTCCTTTTCATCGTGCTTAATATATAGTCACCCTGCCAATTTTTTCCATGTAGTGCAGCCTACTGCTATCTAGCAGGCACCTGAAGGCATTCATGAGATTTATAGCACTGCCCTGCCTGATGCCCATTTAATGCAGGTCTTGAATGCTCAGGGTGGTAAAGCTTGAAATTGCTGCAAGAGACTGTGCTGATAAGAGTAATGCAGCTGTATAACTTTTTATTTAAAATGATTAATTGCCATTCCATAAAGTGTAGGACAATGTACAGTAAAAAATTCAAAGAATACAAAAATCAATGTAAAAAAAAATGGCATGTCAATAAAAACCACAATTCACGAAAGCATAGAAACCTAAAAGACAAAGACTAGAACAAAATATACATAGAAACAAACCAATAAGATATAGTGTAGAAGATATGCTTACAAAATAGTATATAAATATACGCAATCATTAGATAAAAAAGTAACATATTCCTATATCTTTCTAGTTTAACTTTATCTAAAAATTAAACTTTATCTAAAAATTAAACTGAAACAGAGACAAATCTAATAACTAGAAGAATGAAATTACTGAGAAACATTTATTACAAATTTTTGTATGTATCTCTTAAATACCAAATAACCCCTCTCTGATCACACTTCCTTAAAAAGTAAATTTCAAAGTTTAAGAACAAATCAAGAGAATGCACAGGTAAGATACCTTGATAATCTTCATTCTTACTAGGGATGTTCAGAGGAAAAAGTTTGTTTCAGTTTGTTAATTCATTTCATTAGCACCTCAATTTTTTTCTTTAGTTTCAACCCTCCCAAAACATTATTTGCTTGTTTGGCATTAAAGTCAATGGGGGAAGCACTGCAGCCTATTTTGGGCTCCAGAATTGGGGCTTTCTAATCAATTGTCATGACATTTGTGGGGAAACATCAGACAGGAGAAAGTACTCCAAGTTACCTAGACTATGGTGAAGAGGCGCCAAAAGTGGCATGAATAGCCTAAGGCACCATAATGGGGCAAAGGGATACCAGTAGTGGAAGGAATTCTCCAAGGTACTGTCAGAGGAGCAAACAGGAAGCAAGAGTGGCCAGATCACCCCAAGGTTTCAAAAGAAGGCACCAACAGTGGCATGAATGAGAGACAAAATGGTACAAAAATAGCATCATAACACGATAGGTACAGAAGATTCACATTGTCCAATTTCTAATATTTTATGGATAAATTTATTATCATTCACAAATGGCAACTCCACTGTTTATCATGCATAAATTTCACATGATGGGTGGAGTTGCCATTTGTGAATGATAATAAATTTATCCATAAAATATTAGAAATTGGACTATGTGAATCCTCTGTACATATCGTGTTATAATACTGTTTTTGGCTGCAGTTCTTGCTATTTGATTTGCTGGACAAAAATAGCATCAACATCCTAAGTCACCATGAAGGGGGAACAAAGCAGAAAAAGTGTCAGGAACAACTTAAAGGCACTGATAAAGAGACAAAGCAGCACAGAGTGGCATCAACAAACCGAAGCACCATGAGAGTAGCAAAGCACCCCCTAAAAGTGGCAAGAACACTCCATGGTGTAGAGTCTGGGGTATAGTACTTCACTTTCAATGCATATCCAGTATAAATCTCTGCTTCAGCGTTATCTCTGCTTCAATGGCAGGGGGGAATGAGAAGAGATGATTACATTCAAACAACAACCAACAAGGACTGAATTGCACAGTCTGAGTAAACAAATAAGCGTGGGAGTAGATTGCTTGTTGTGGCGGTTACTACCCCGAACCAATTTAAGCCTGTTACTTCTCTTGGAAAACATATCCAGAACAGCTCACTGCTTCAACGGCAGGGGAATGAAGAAAAGAGGATTTATATTCAGACAACAACAAAGGACTGAATTGCACAGTCTGGGTAAACAAATAAGCGTGGGAGTAGCTTGCTTATTGCGACAGTTACTACCCCTAATAAATTAAGCCTGACACTTCACTTTGAATGCATATCCAGCGCAGCTCACTGTTTCAATGGCAGGGGGAATGAAGTAATAGGAGTTACATCCAGCCAACATCTAACAAGGCATTGATCTGAGCAGTATGAGTACACAACATCGGGTAATTTCTCAATACGTCGGTTACCACCCTCAAACATTAAGCCTTATGCTTCACTTTGATACAGCTCCAACACTGCTCTCTGCATCAATGGCGGGGGTGGAAGGAAATTAGAATCAAAAAGCCAATAAGGGCCCTGAACTCAGCAGTCGGAGCAACAGATAAGTATGAGAAAATAAGTGTGAAAGCTTGCTGGGCAGACTGGATGGGCCTATTGGTCTCTTCTGCTGTCATTTCTATGTTTCTAAGTAACAAGGCAGAGTTGCAGAAAGTATCCCAAGGTGTAAAATCTGGGTATGACAGCAAGTCTGAGTGTAAGAAAGAAAGACCCGCAAAATTTAGCATGAGGGGTATAACAGCAAGGCAAAGTGGTATGGGAAATTTATTTATTTATTTATAGATTTTTATATACCGCGGCACGTAATGCACATCACCTCGGTTTACAGCAAACAGTAATTCAGCCATAGGCTTTACAATGAACATGTGGAAAAGGCAGGATGCTTATTTAACAGAAAAACTAGAAGTATACATATCACATACATATATGTAACAATGTTAACTAAAGTCTGTCTTGAAGGGAGATATTTCTAGTGAATAAAGCAGGTATGGAAAGGGGGAATCATAGGGGTGAGAAGGGAGCAAGACCCACCCCGCTGGTCTGAATCCCTTCCCCCCCAATGTCAGAGGGGGAAGAGAGAGTTCGGGGGGAAGGGAAAGGCAAGGTAGAGTGGAGGAATCAGGAGTAGGTTGAGCAGCGAAGTATGTAATTTGCATGAGTCCCATCCTTCAATGGAAATATGTGTCTTCCTGTGGAAGTACGTACCACTTGTCAGATTTAGTACAAGAAATAATCTGTCCCCAATGTAATTTTTGTAAGATCAGCTTTATTCAAACTTATCCCATCATTCATCAAAAAAAGTTAATAACCGCACCATATGGTAACTTACTGCTTCGCATAATGCAGTAAACTTACGGCCGGATTTTAAAACCCCGGCGCTTGTAAATCCTGGGATTTATGCACGAGGCCGGGCCTTACGTGCGCTGGGCCAATTTTCAAACGAGCCTGGCCATGCATGTAAACCTTGGGACGCGAATAAATGCCGGGGCCTCAAAAGGGGGCGGGTCGGGGGCAGAGCGGGGCAGCCCAGGACAGCGCCATTCCGCGCCAGCCGGCTGCTGGCACGTGCAATTTACTTCAGGTCGGGCCTTGAAGAAATGTGCGAAACAATAGGTAAAAAAATTAAAAAATGAATTTTAGAGGGTGGGGAAGAGAGGTTAGGGTGGGGGTAGGAAAGTTCCCTCCCAGTCTGCTCCTAAATAGGAGCAGACTGGGGAAGGCCCCAATGCATCGCCGTGCAAAAGTGGCCAAACATGACTCTATAACAGGGTACTATCAAGCTAGGGTGAGAGAACATGGTACAAATTTCATCTTTGTGAGACTTTCCTCACTCCAAATTATGTCAAATCTTCACCAAGGTGTACTGTGCTGTTTGTACATCTCACTCTACATGCGAAACTGGCCCCTAAACCCTAAACTATCACTAACACCTCACCTCGACCTATCAAGCAGCCCTCCTATAGAGATATAAATAGGTGCACACAGTGAGGCCCTCCCCAGAGGCTCTCTCTCGCTCTCTCTCCCTCCCTCCAGAAATGACCAAAATACAATTTAAAAAATTTATCACAAATTGTGTTATGGACATATCGCACAGCTTAACACCAGGGTAAAAGCTGTAATTATTTCCGGCATTAAAACCATGCAATAGCATGCATTATGTATCATATGGTTTGATATGGCTCCTAATTTACTAAAAACCCACCCAAAACCCTCCCCCGATCCCGCCCACCTCAAAAATTTGCATTCTTGCCATGCGCTACTATACTTTTCACGTGCGATAAAGCATTAACGCCATAAAACATTTTGATAAATGATCCTATTAGATTGTAAGCCCTCTGGGGAGAGGGAAATACCTACAGTTCCTGAATGTAATCTGCTCTGAAGTGCTGAAAAAAAGCAAGACAAGTGGAATATAAAAATCTAAAAATAAATAAAATAAAATACTTAATCCTTGATAGTGGATGTAATTATGGGTTTCTTGTGAAATTTGCTTTCCAAATAAAACTTTGGTCATAATCAGAACATGTAAATCATTTCTCATCAGTGTGGTCTCCCTGGTAGGTTGTAAGGTTTGCTTTAAGAAAAACGGTTTTATCATATTCTATAGTTCAACACTGTCTCTTACCTTTGTTGATTTTCAGGTGTTGCTTTAGTTCCCTCTTATTTCTGATACTTTTACTATATTCAGAACATAGAAATGGTTTCTCCTGGGATAGTGCTATACCAGGGTACAAATTATATTGCAATGACAGAGAGGAGCATCTTGGTGGCAGGGCGGTGCTTTATGTCTGGGATGGCATAGAGTCCAACAGGATAAAGATCCTGCATGAGACTAAATGCACAATCAAATCTTTATGGGTAGAAATCCCTTGCATGTTGAGGAAGAGTATAGTGGTAGAAATATATTATTTATTTATTTATTTATTTATTTATTATTTTTGTTATACCGAGTTTCATGATAGGGATCACATCAACCCGGTTTACAAATAACAATGTGTGCAAAGTATAGCGTAACTTAATAAATATTTCCAATACAAATTTGAACTTTAAATACAGAGAATCAATTAAAGGTGTGAGAAGTTACAATATAACAGGGAAAATTAACTTGGAACTGGAAGAGGGGAGAGGTTAAACAATGCAATATTTACATTTAACACAATTAAAGTGATAGTGCAGCAAAGTAAGTAAATAAGCCTATTTGCATGAATTATCATCCATCTGGCCAAGATGGTGAGATTGACAGTAAAATGCTAAGAGAAATTAAGGAAGCTAACCATATTGGTAGTGCAGTAATAATGGGAGATTTCAATTACCCCAATATTGACTGGGTAAGTGAAACATCAGGACATGCTAGAGAGATAAAGTTCCTGGATGGAATAAATGACAGCTTTATGCAGCAATTGGTTCAGGAACTGACGAGAGAGGGAGCAATTCTAGATCTAATTCTTGGTGGAGCACAGGATTTGGTGAGAGAGGTAAGAGTGGAGGGGCCCACTTGGCAATAGTGATCATAATATGATCAAATTTGAATTAATGACTGGAAGGGGCATAGTAAGTAAATCCACAGCTGTAGCACTAAACTTTCAAATGGGAAACTTTGATAAAATGAGAAAAATAGTTAAAAAAAATTGAAAGGTGCAGCTACAAAGATAAAAAGTGTTCAACATGTGTGGACATTGTTAAAAAAAATACCATCCTAGAAGCACAGTCCATATGTGTTCCTCACATTAAGAAAGGTGGAAAGAAGGTTAAAAAGTGAGGTGAAAGAGGCTCTTTTATCCAAAAGATCTTCATTCAAAAATTGGAAGAAGGATCCATCAAAAGAAAATAGGATTAAGCATAAGCATTGGCAAGTTAATTGTAAGACATTGATAAGACAGCCTAAGAGTATTTGATAAGAAATTGGCCATAGAGGCAAAAACTCACAATAAAAATGTTTTTAAATATATCCGAAGCAGAAAGCCTGCAAGGGAGTCGGTTGGACTGTTAGATGATCGAGGGGTTAAAGGGACACTTAGGGAAGATAAGCCATCATGGAAAGATTAAACTAATTTCTTTGTTTTGGTGTTTACTGAAGAGGATGTTGGGGAGATACCCGTTTTGAGATGGTTTTCAAGGGTGATGATTCAGATGAACTGAACCAAATCATGATGAACCTGGAAGATGTGGTAGGCCAGATTGACAAACTGAAAAGTAGTCAATCACCTGGACCCGATGGCATACACCCAAGGTTCTGAAAGAACTAAAAAATGAAATTTCAGACCTATTTCAATTAATTTATAGCCTATCATTAAAATCATCCATTGTTCCTGAAGATTGGAAGATGGCCAAGGTAACCTTGATGTTTAAAAAGGGCTCCAGGCGTAATCTGGGAAACTATAGACCAGTAAGCCTGACTTCAATGCTGGGAAAAATCATGGAAACTGTTAGAAAGAATAAAATCACAAAACATTTAGATAGACATGGTTTAATGGGACACAGCCATCATGGATTTACTCAAGGGAAGTCTTGCTTCTCAAATCTCCTACATTTTTTTGAAGGGATAAATAAACATGTGGACAAATGTGAACCAGTAGATGTGGTGTATTTGGATTTTCAGAAGGCATTCAACAAAGTCCTGCATGAGAGGCTTCTAAGAAACTAAAAAGATATGGGATAGGAGGTGATGTCTTTTTGTGGATTGCAAACTGGTTAAAAGACAGGTAACAGAGAATAGGATTAAATGGCCTGTTTTCACAGTAGAAAAAGGTAAACAGTGGAGTGCCTCAGGGATCGGTGCTTTTTAATATATTTGTAAATGACTTGGAAACGGGTATGACAAGTGAGGTGATCAAATTTGCGGATGATGCAAAATTATGTAGAGTAGTTAAATCTCAAGCCGACTGTGATGAATTGCAGGAGGACCTTGCGAGACTGGAAGATTGGGCTTCCAAATGGCAGATAAAATTTAACATGGACAAGTGCAAAGTGATGTATATAGGGAAAAATAACCCTTGCTGTAGTTACACAATGTTAGTTTTTATCTTAGGGGTTACCACCCAGGAAACAGATCTAGGCATCATAATGGATAAGACATTGAAATTGTCGGCTCAGTGTGCTGTGGCGATCAAAAAAGCAAACACAATGTTAGGAATTATTAAGAAGGGAATGGGAAATAAAATGATGGATGTCATAATGCCTCTGTATTGCTCCATGGTGAGACCGCATCTTGAATACTGTGTGCAGTTCTGGTCGCCACATCTCAAAAAAGATATAGTTTGCACTGGAGAAAATGAAAAGAAGGGTGTCCAAAATGATAAGTAGCAGGGAACAGCTGCCCTATGAGGTAAGGCTAAGGAAGTTAGACTGTTCAGTTTGGAGAAGAGACGACTGAGGGGGGATATGATAGAGATGTGCAAAATCATGAAAGGACTTGAAAAAGTTAATGCAAATCAGTTATTTAACCTCTCAGATAATAGAGGGATTAGGGGGCACTCCATGAAGTTAGCAAGTAGCTCATTTAAAATGAATCAAAATAAATTCTTTTTCACTCAGCGCATAATGAAGCTCTGGAATTCATTGCCAGAGGATGTGATCACAGCGGTTAGTGTAAATGGGTTTAAAAAAGGTTTGGATAAGTTCCTAGAGGAAAAATCCATATATTGCTATTAATTATTAAGCAATAGTAGTTTGAGATTTATTTAATGTTTGGGTACTTACCAGGTACTTGTGACTTGGATTGGCCAATTTGGAAACAGGAAACTGGGCTTTATGGACCCTTGGTCTGACCCAGTATGGCAATTTTTATGTTCTTATGTGTATGTATTATGTGCTCTCTGTATTTGTTCCTTCTGATGGAAATCTTTTGTGAACAAACAACCCCAGTGTAATTAACAAACAGCAGGGGAGAAAGAAGACTGAGATTTAAACAGGTGGAAGAAAAACAAAGAACCATAAAACAGGTGCAGGGAGAGCAAAAAACTTGTATTTTTTGTCTTTTTTCACATTTTCGTTCTTGGGACAAAACACTCCAGCAGAATCAATAAAAAAAAAGATTGAGTGGGAAGGACACCCCAAGGATTCTAAAAAGGGCACCAACGACAATGGCATGAACCCTGCAAGGCTGTTTGAGAGGGGCAAAGTGGCATCAAGTGTGGCATGAATAGCTGATGGCGCCATGAAGCGAGAACAAAGCACCATAAGAGGAGGACCTGTTGTTGAGGGCACTGGCTAGGAGTGCAGCTGGGGTTTTAAATCCTCAGCCTGCACTGACGTCATCAGTTGTTGTCACTGCAGTCTTCCCACCACAGGAGCTTTGAGTACCAGCATCATGTGCATGCACGTGCCTAAGGCGGATGGCAGTGTGGGAGGTGAGAGTAATGCCGAATGGAACAGTGGCATTTCTGCATTGTGGCATCTGGGATGCATGCAGGGCAGCTGCAGCATGGAGACCACAATTGGCTTGTTGTTACAGTAACCTCCTATGCCCCCTCCCCAGACACCTTGGTTTGGGTGTATGGGGAAAGAGACTGTGGAACTTCCTGGTTAAGTGAAGTGCATGGATGTTCTTAGCTGGTTACCATATGCTCTTCAGGACCAAGTCCCTTCCATAACATGAGGTAAAATAACTTGCCTCTGATGATCTTGGAGTTCAGGATGTCCTGTATCTCATACTCCATGTCTTCTCCAGTGGCCACACTGGTAGGTTTAGTGATAGATTGTGATGGCCAAGACATGAGCAAATGTTTGAGCAAAGATATATGGAATGTATTGTGGACTTTGAGCATGGGAGGTAGTTTAAGTTGGTTACAGACTGGATTCAGCTTGTGAATAACAAGAAATGGTCTGATAAAATGTGGTGCAAATTTCATGGATGGCATCTTCAAGTGAAGATTTACATGGGTTTAACCATATCATATCACCAGGCTTGAAATGGGGCGCTGGACAATGTCTCTTATCTGCTGGCTTTTTGAATTTCTGTAAGGGAAGTGGACCCTTGAGCCGCGACAAGGTTGGTACTTTCGCCAGGAGAGGGCCCCTGGTGGTTCTTGTCAACGGAAGGCGGAACAGGTACAGATGGCCCCACTGGAGCTTCACCTATACCAGCCCTCGCTCCCTGCAGGTTGAGCCCTTGGATAACGGGGCCGGCAGGACTTAGGCGGGGGCCTCTCACGGAGAGAGTCCTGAGGAAGCGGGCAGAGGCGGCGTTGGACTGGCTGGAGTCAAGGCGGATGGCGAACAGGCTGCGTCAGGAACAGGCCAGTGGTCAGGACAGGCAGCAAGCAGGATGAAGACGAAGAAATAGGCTGGAGGTCATTCAGAGTCGGATTACCAGGCGGAGGTCAGGCAGCGGAAGACAGTCCGGAAGAGCAAGGAGCAAGAAGGCAGACACAGAAGGCAAGGAGCAGGCAGGGACACTGGAACAGGAATCAGGCAAGAATGCTGGAAGAGGAATCACACTGGAATACACTCTCATGGAGCAGGACCCGTTGCTGAGGCGAAGTGGATGAGGCAGGGCCGGGTATAAGTACCCGAGGTGTCTGACGTCATCACCGCATGCCGAGGGGACTTTTCCCACCGCTGGGCCTTTAAATCCGGTTGCATGGCACACATGCACACCTAGGGAGTCAGGCCAGGAGCATGCAACGGCAGCATGGGATCACCACGAAAGTAGCCCGCAGTCTCAGCCTCTGCTGGGAAAAGGCAGCAGAGATCAGTGCGGGTCTCCCGACAGTGAGGGGGCTTGGGGTCCTCTATGGGCGGGAACCCTAACAATATCTCTGTAGCCAGGATAAGAAGCTGGCAAGTCCTCTGCCACAGTTCTCCAAGGCTTTGACCCATAGTATTATCTGTGGGGCATGGCACTTCCAGAGGTATTGGAGAAGGAGTCCTTGGGTTTCTGCCATATTTATTTATTGGTTTTATATACCGAAGATCGTTTGCACATCACATCAGTTTACAAGGAACAGATAGATAAACATTTTGAAGTATTAAGAATAATAAATTACATCTCAACATTATAAGAAATAACCACCAGGGGGGGGGGGGGGTTGCAGACAGATAGAGGGGGTAAGGGTGCACAATTCAACTGCATTTTTTCATATACATAGTGTCAGAAAAAAAATGAGTTGAACCAGGGGAGGAATTTTGTACAGACATTTTATCAAAAGATACTTGGGTTAGATGTCTTGCTAGAAGGTGAGGGGGTGGGGGGAGTTATGGGAAGGCCTGTTTAAATAGCCAGGTTTTTAATTTTTTTTTTTTAATTCTGTGTGCTGGGTTCTAGTCTTAATTCGGGGGGCATTGAGTTCCAGATAGAGGGGCTGGCAAGAGATAGTGCTTGTTCTCTGGTGGAGTTGAGGTGGGTAAGTTTAGGTGAGGGTATGTGTATGGTTCCGGTGTTGGCGGATCTGGTGTGTCTTTTGGGGGCTTGGAAATGGAAGGAGTTATTTAGCCAGTGTATGTTTTGGTTGTGTATGGTCTTGTGTATTATTGAGAGACTCTTAAAGAGAATTCTGGAATGGATTGGGAGCCAGTGGAGGTCTTTTAGAATGGGTGTGATGTGATCTTTTCTTCGAGTGTTGGTCAGGACTCTGGCAGTGGCATTTTGTAACATTTGGAGGGGTTTAAGGGTTGATGCGGGGAGACCTAGTAGAATGGTGTTGCAGTAGTCTATTTTGGAAGAAGATAATTGCCTGGAGGACGGTTCGGAAGTCATTTAGATGTAGGAGGGGTCTTAGGTTTTTTTAGTACATGAAGTTTGTTGTAGCAGTCTTTCATTCTAGTGTTTATGAATTTCTTTAGGTTGAGTTCGCTGTCTAAGATAACGCCTAGATCTCTTACATAATGTGTGATCAAGTGTTTAGAATGGTGGGAGTTAAATTTGGTCAGGGTCTTTTCCTTTGGGTTGTGCGATATTATTAGGAGTTTGGTTTTAAATGTATTAAGGACCAGATTCAATTGGGTCAGTAGATGGTTGATAGCAGAGAGATGAGTTTCCCAGAGTTGGAGAGATTTAGTAATGGAATCAGTGATAGGGATTAGAATTTGGATGTCATCGGCATAGATGAAGTATGTGAGACCTAGGTTGTATAGGAGCTTGCATTTGGGCAGCATGTATATGTTGAAAAGAGTAGTTGATAGTGAGGAACCTTGGGGGATGCCTCGGGTTAGTTTGATAAGTGCAGATTCACTGTTTCCTATTTTGACCTTGTAGTGTCTGTTTGCTAGATAGGATTTGAACCAGAGTAGGGCAGTGCCTGTTATGCCAATTTCGGAGAGTCTGTCTATAAGAATTTTGTGGCTGATGGTGTCAAAGGCTGCTGAGATGTCCAACATTGCTAGAATGTAAGATTGTCCATTGTCTATTCCTTTGAGGAGTGTGTAGGTTAGGGAGATTAGTAGAGTTTCAGTGCTAAAGAATTTGTGAAAACCAAATTGGGATGGGTATAGAATGGTGAGTTTCTCTAAGTGTTCCGTGAGTTGGAGGTTAACTACTTTCTCAAGGAGTTTGACTAAGAAGGGGAGAATGGAGATTGGCCTGAGGTTAGCTGGATCGTCTGGGTTCAGATTGGGTTTTTTAGGATGGGTTTGACTATGGCTTGTTTTATTGTGCCTGGGACATTTCCATGTGTTAGTGATGTGCTAATGATTTGAGATAGGGGTTTGGCTAGTAAGTTAGATATTGTTTTAGGGATTTTATGGGGATGGCATCGGCTGGGTGAGTTGCAGGGTTTATTTTTTTTATGATTGATTCAATTTTGCGTTTGGGTTTTTTGGGAGAAAGATTTCGTTCATGTTAGATGATGAAAGATTCCCTGTTAGGTTAGTGATTTTGTCATTAAAGAAGCGGGCAAGATCGTTGCATTTGGCTTGGGAGTCTTCATCCGATATAGGGGGGGGAGGGAGATGTTTTAGTAAGGTCGGCTACACAGGAGAAGAGGGCTTTGGCATTGAATCGGAAATCGTGAATTTTCTTAGAGTAGAAGTCGCGTTTCGTTTTAAGAATTGTGATTCTGTAATTGTGAAGGGAGGTTCTGTATGTGGATATTAGGCTGGGAGAGGGGTTGTTTCTCCATTTTTTTTCAATGTTTCTTAGGGCGCGTTTAAGTTTTTTTAATTTGGGAGAGTACCAGGTTTTTTTGTTATTAAGGGATGGGTCTAGTTTTTTTGTTATTAGAGGGCAGTATTTGTTTGCTATGTTGTTTGTGATGTTGTTCCATGTAGAGAGGGCCAATTCGGTGCTTGTAAGGTCTAGTTCATTAAGGGCATCAGGTAGAGATTTGATTAAGTCATCTTTGTTGCATGTTTTTCTGAATTGGATTGTGGATTTGTGAGTTGGAGGTGAGTTGACTCTTCTGTTTATGGAGAGATTAGCTTGTATCAAGGAATGTTGGTACAGGAAGGTGTTAGGGAGTTTTGTATGTGTGAGTTTATGAAAATTAAGTCAAGGGAGTGACCTGCTTTGTGAGTGGGGCAGTTAATGATTTGATTAAAACCGATAGCATTAAGGGAGGTCAGGAGGGCTTCACAATTGGGAGTTAAGGGGACAGAGTCTACATGAAGATTGAAGTCGCCTAATATAATGGCAGGGATGTCCATATCTATGTTTTCAGTAATGAATTCGATGAGGGGGGAGGCATTGTTTTCAAGGAGGCCTGGGGGGGCGTATACCAGACAGACTTGAAGTTGAGTGGATTTGAAGAAACCTATTTCATAGCTCAGTGCAGTATGACAGTCTGAGGTGTAAGTTTGAGTTCTTTCTTCGCTGCTAGGAAAAGGCCACCTCCTCTTTTGTTGTTCCTCGGAATGGAGAAGATGTCATAGAGATGAGTTGGTAGTTGGTTTATGAGGACTATGTCAGTTTGTTTGAACCATGTTTCTGTGATGGCGCATAAGTCAGGGTTGTGGTCAAGAAGGATGTCATTCAGAATGGGGGATTTTTAAACTAGTGATTGGGCGTTGAATAGAATTAGGAAGAAGGATGAGAGGCAGAGGAACTGTGTCAGAGGGGATATCATGATTGGGATTGATGTTCTAGGGAGAGAGGTGGGATATCTGTTGAAAGTGTTTCTGAGGTTGTGGGTCAGGCTCTTGATAATTTGTATGTGATGTGCTTCCATGTATGTTGGGAGATCACAGTAGTTATACGCGAGGTGTCTGAGGGGGGGAGGATCATGGGCAAGAGGAGTTGAAGGTGTTGCTTCAAGAATTTAGTCCTGGGGATGCTGGGGGGCGAATCAGGTCAGGAAGAAAGTAGAGTTCAGACTATTGCTAAAGTGGGTGGGTTGGATGAGGTAGGTGAAGCTCAGTAGGGGCAGTTCAAAGGGGGCAGCACAAAGAGGCGCACCAAGGGTGCTTCTTCAGTGCGTGGCACCTGGGGCCTGCGTTGGCTTTTTAGGCTTACTTAGGGCGCCGCTGGTGACGTCATCGGTGGGCAGGTCTTCGGCTACGTGGGGGCACTGGCAGGAGGAGGCGCTTGATGGTCGATTGCGGGTGGGCTCCCTGACCCTGTTGGGTCAGCGCTGATAGCTCGAGGCCAGCTAGAACAGAGGCGGCATGGAGAGAGGGTAAGCCTGGGGCCTTCATCGGCTTTTAAGACTTACTTAGGGCGCCACTGGTGACGTCGTTGGTGGGCGGGTCTTCGGCCACATTGGGGCACCGGCAGGAGGAGGTGCTGATTGGTCAATCGCGGGCGGGCTCCCTGACCCCGATGGGTCAGCGCCGATAGCGCGGCACCGGCTGGAATGGAGGCAGCATGGAGAGAGGAACACAACTTTGATGGGTGAAGAGCCTGCAGCAATGATGGATTTAGAATTTTGCTGCCCCTAGGCACTAGGGGCACTATCGCCCTCCCCCCCAAGGCACAGACTTCTTTGCTCTACCTGTTCCATGATCACCTCCTCCCCTCATGCCTCTGATTGACTGAGAAGGGCAGGGGCTGGATTAGAGAACAGCGTGGCCTTTTTAGACTCCCCAGACTGAGGTGGGGGAGGGGGTATGTGGCAGTGGAGACTGGAATAGAGAGTACAGCAGGTTTTCTTTACTCTGTCCCTACAATCTCACCCCTTCCCTTCTATTCTCTGCTGAGTGAGATTTAGCAGAGTTAGGAGGCAGCAAATCTTCAGCTGGCTTGCTGCCCCCTACACAATTTTGCTACTCTAGGTACAGGTCGTGTGTGCCTATTGCAAATCCAAGCCCGGCCTACAGATTCCCCAGTGTGATTGCTGTGGCAGAATTCTGCCCAAGGCAAAAAGGAAGGCCAAACATCCTGCCTGTCGTTAACATAGGCTCTTAAGAAACTTTTAAGAATTTGATGGGTCCGTTCTGTCTGACTGTTATTCTGTGGGTGGTACATTGATAAGAATTCCAAAGAAATCTTAAATTTCTGACAAAGGTTCTTCCAGAATTTGGCAGTGAATTGAACTCTGCAATCAGAGAGAACGTGTTAAGGTAAGCCGTGAAATCGGAAGACATGTTGAAAGAAAAGACAAACTGGATGGCCCACGCCATTTTTAAAGATGGCGCTGGCCATCTAGTGCTCCCTCCATGTGACAGGGGCCGGCCAATGGCACGGATACCATGTCACATGGTAAGGGCAAAGGGCCATCGGCACCATTTTGATTAGTGGCAGCTGACGGCCCAGGAGCGGGAGATCGCTCCCGGGACCCCCACTGCACCACCAGGTACCTGTAAAAGGTTTTGGGGGGGTCGGGAGGGTGGGGAAAGCTAAGGGATTCATTTTAAAGGGTCGGGGTGGGTTTAGGGGTTATTTTTGGGTGCCGTTTTTACCACCTTCCCCCAAAACGATAAGAGAACCCCCCACGAACAATTTCATAGGGTTTTCCTATCGGTTTCGGGGAGCCCCCAATTTCTGATGATTTTGAAAATATCGTACGATATTTTCAATCGTCAGAAGCCCGATTTTCAATCGTCAGAAGTTCCCTAGTGTAAACACTTACGCACACAGACGTATCCCTTGCCACGTAACTTTACATTTGCTATGGAGGACGTGTAAGTAATAAAATAAAGATAAATAGATAGACTGGAAGGGTTTAAGAGTCAGGGCTAACATGGGAAAAGGAAGGCTATTAAACTAGGGGGGTTTGGAAGTCCTATCCCTTACTTGGGTGAACTGGGAACAAACTGGAAAAATTGGTAATGATGTCGGCGTACAGGTCTATTAAAATCCCCCTACTTACATAGTAGAAGCGGCATTTGTGCGCATAAGTGCACATCCATTTAAAATTGTGCACACATGTATGTTTGTTCAAGCTATTTTATAACATACACGCATACATGCATGTTCTAAAATGGTCCAGTCCCTGTGTGCGGGTCAACGATCACACGCACATCTGCACCCACATGGCTAATTAAAAGTTACTGTTTCTAAGTAAAAATCCAAACTTTTTCTCTATTTAAATGAGTTTCACGATCTCCCTGCCCCCCCCCCCCCCCAATGTGTACATATGCGGTCAATAACAGTCCATTTCAAATCAGTAGATGAATGTTGAAGAGCAAAGGAATATGCAACAAATTAGTGTGTAAATCTTATTATTGCGCAGACAACTGAGGTGCTCTATCAAACGTGTTTTGACAGAGTGTTTAGTGTGTCCCACATAAATCTTCAAACAATGACATTATATCAGATAAATAACTTGATCCAAGACACAATCTGTATAATGCTGATGAGTTATACAGTAATTCAAACCATGTTGTATCTGTCAAATAAATTGCAAAAATCACATTGAACACAGATAAAGTGTCCATGTTGCTGCTGTACATCATGGGCACTACCCAAATCTGAACACTCCTCCTGTTTTGTCCAATTCCAGGATGGCAACCAAATTGAAGTCCCCTCTGATGACTTTACCTTCTGCAAGAGATAACTGTTAAAAATCTAGAAATGAAACTCAATAGATGTTAGGAGCATTCACTGAAGCTAGTGTAAACATCAGGTTAAGAAATACCCCCTTTTTAAGAATAAATCATCTTTCCCAATACCTACAGATCTTAGAAATAGAAAGGGGACAGGATCTGACCAGAAGTATACCTTCTTGACACTTTCCTGTCTGTTGCGAGCATGGGGTGCAGTCGCTTGCTCAAGAGAAAGTGAACCCTTGGATCTCGGCACAACCTCAGGGCGAGGCTCCAAGGTAGGCACCATGGGAGGTGAGTGTATCCAGGCATGGGCTGGACTTGAAATGTAGCTTGGACTTGGAATATAGCTTGGACTTGGAACATAGATCCCTCAGACCTCTGCTGAACCTGTACGCACAGAGTGAGTTCCAACAACGCAATGCTGGTCTCAGGAGTAGCCCTCCGGCTACTTGATAGCCCTGTCAGACCTACCACTTAGGAACGGCTTGTGCATCAGGACAGATAAAGGCTGAGGACAGGACATGGCAAGACAAGGAACATGGACGAAGAAACTTTAAGCTTAGAACTTGGACAAAAACTTTAATCCGAAGAACATGGACAAAGGCTCTGAAGACAAGGAACATGGATGAAGGCTCAGGTTCAGGTTAGAGCTCAGCTTCAATGGATGCTGCACCTCAGCGTGCCCTACAGAGCCCCCCGTGGGCTGGTTGTGGACCACGCTATCCCGATGCGTGCCCTACACAACCTGCCACAGGTTGGTCGTAGACCACGCCAGGAGCAAGACAGGCTCAGGACTGAGACTTGGACAAGGATAGAAGCCAAGACATCCCTTGGAATGAGGAACAAGGCTTGGAATGAGGAACAAGGAGATCCACTGGCTGGACAAGCTTCACGAGCCCTGGAACTAAGAACATGACTAGGAATTCGAAACTTGACTTGGAAGTTGACTTGGAATTTGGAACTCTAAAACAAGGATGGACTCTGAGGACTTGATCCAGCGAAGACGGACTTGGAAATAGGCCTTGTGCCAGGAAGCGCCGTACACAGCCCCCGCCCCCGGGCTGGTTGTGGACTACATCACTGGCACGCCTAGAGAGGGAATGAGAGAGGATCTAGAAGATTAACCTTAGAAGAAAGACAGGAACATCAAGAATTTGATTGAAGATTCAGAAGACTTGGGCAAGGCACAGTTGAGAGACCAGGAACATGGAACAGGCAACACGAAAGAACTCTGATGAGGAATGAGGAAACCAGGAACATCCAATGAAGAACATGAACACCATCACAGCAGAGGCGTGACCACGGAAGACCTTGAAGGATGGAGAGGCATGGACTACCATGAGAGTCCCACGAAGGCCCCGAGTGAAGTTGGCAGAGCCCTTTTATAGGGCTAAAGACATGACTAGGCGATGATATCATAAACAAGGGCCATGGGACTTTTCTCGCCACAGGCCCATTAAATTATGAAGAGAGGCGCATGCGTGCGCCTAGGACTTCGGGCCAGGAGCGGGCATAGTATACCAGCGGCGACAATCCAGGCCACAAAAAGGAGTCAGCAACAGCGGCGGTCCTGGAAAGAAGACTTTGTCAGTGATGCTCCCAGCTGTAGCGAGGAGTCAGGGTCAGTGGCATCCTGGCCATGAAGAGGTGCAGGTGGGTGCTCTACCCCCCGCATCTCCATACGTTCAAAACAAAGGGGAAGCCCCCTATGATCCCTGGGAAGGGGATGCATCTTTTTCCTCCAAAGAGGAATCAGAGGATTTGCCCTCAGAGCCCTCTCCACCTGAGGAGAGGTGGAAATCCCCCTGAAGGATCTTTCCTTCTCTGGGTTCGTTAACGCCATGGTGGAGTTGGTGCCTTTCCAGCTATTAACATAACAGGATTCTCGGCACAAGATGTTGGAGATCTTGCAATTTCTGGATGCTCCTAAGGAGGTGGTGGCTGTCCCAGTCCATGAAATGTTTAAGGAGCTGGTAGCCCAACTCTGGGAACGCTCCATCTCCTTTTCTCCTGTGAATCGCAAGAAGGATGCAGTTTATCTGGTTCAGCCTACCACCAGATTCGAACATCGGCAGCTCCCTAACCAATCGGTGGTGGTGAAATCGGCCCTAAAGAAGAAAAAGAGGCTTTGCACTCATGCTTCAGCCCCCTGGATCGCGAACATAGAACTCTGGACATTCTTGGACATTCAAGGCTCTATGTTAGCGGCCAGGATCGCTTGTTATCAACTCTATATGGGTCAGTTCTCCAGGAACCTCTAGAAAAAAGCCCAAGTTGGGAGAATGACTCCCGCAACAATTTCAGGAGGAATTTCAGAAGGTAGAGCAGCAAGGCCTTGAATGTGATAAACACGAGCTCTGTTCTGCATACGACATGCTCGAGACGGCTATGAGAATTGCCGCACCAGGCATTGGGGCTTGCCGTATGGCTTGGCTGTGCGCCTCTGATCTGCGCCCTGAAGTCCAGGACTGTACTGCCTAGTATGGGTGAAAACCTGTTTGCGGACAAGATTAAAGAGGCGGTGGCACAACTGAAGGACTATCATGAAACCCTTCAACAGTTGTCAGCCAATACTTCCGACACCCACCCTCCCAGCAAGAAGCCTCCTAGACATTATCTGAGGCAGTCCTTTTACCGGCCATGCAAGTACTACCCACCGGCCTCTAGATCAAGACCGCAGTGGCCTCCAGCAAGACCAAGGATGTGGTAACCTCGTATGCCCCATCCGACTCAGGCCCCACCACAAAACCCCATCACGGGATTTTGGCTGGTGGCCAGGGAGCATAAGCCAGGCTCCCCTGCCCTGTGGTGTCAATCCCTTAGTGGGGGGCCGCCTGCAGTTATTTGCAGACCAATGGATTTCAATTACATTGGACCTCTTGGTCCTGTCCATTGTACGACTAGGGTACAGATTGCATTTCGAATAAGTTTCACCCCACTCTCCTCCGTGTCCAAGGTGGAAAGAAGTAGGGAACCAATAAATGCTTTGAGTAGAGCTCTCCGCCCTCTTAATGGCTTGAGCAGTCAAACTAGTCCTGCTAAGCCAGCAGGGGGATGGGTTCTACTCCAGGTATTTCCTGATTCCCAAGAAAACTGATGGCCTTTGACCCATTCTGGATCTGAGGGCATTGAACCCGTGTCTGGTCAGAGAGAAGTTCAAAATGGTCTCATTGATTCCCCTTTTCAAGAAGGGAGCTGGCTCTGCTCCCTTGATCCCAAAGACGTATATGCTCATATCCCCATTTCTCCAGCGGATCGGAGGTACCTATAATTCCTGGTAGAGGAGGAACACTACCAGTACCACATATTGCCCTTCAGCGTAGCATCAGCGCCCCATGTTCTCACCAAATGCCTGGTAATAGTCGGGGCCTATTTTTGGAGGTGAGGGATTCATGTCTTCCCTTACCTCGATGACTGGCTTATCAAGAGCGACTCCAGGCAAGGGGCACTACATTCCCTGCAAGACACAATCCACTTCTTGGAAAATCTGGGTTTTCTTATCAACTATCCAAAGTCCCATTTCCAGCCATCGTTACAACTAGACTTCATCGGGGCCAGGTTGGACACCATCCAGAAGGCAGCTTTTCTGCCTCGAGATGGGGCAGAGACTCTTGCTACTCTTGCTCGAGTAGTCTCCAGTTGACCCAGTTCCTACGACTTCTGGTCATATGGTGATGACGATGCACGTTGTGCCGTTTGCTCAGTTTCACATGTGCAGGGCTCATTGGACATTATGTTCCTGGTAGTGTGAAACCACCCAGAATCTTCGAGCTCGTGTCCTGATCAAGACTCCCCTTCAGAAATCCCTCGTGTGGTGGGCAACTGCATCCAATCTGGAAAAGGGGATGCCCTTCTGGAGCCTGCAGCTCCAGATTGTCCTCACCACAGACACGTCTCAAACGGGTTGGGGAGCCCATGTTGCAGACCTCCACACTCAGGGTCTTTGGTCCTTGCAGGAGATGCAGTCCCAGATAAACTTCCTGGAATTATGGGCAATCCAGTACACCCTGAAGGCAATCAAAAAGCACCTGCACAACAAAGTGGCCCTAGTTCAGACCAACAATCAGGTGGCGATGTGGTATCTGAACAAGCAGGGAGGAAAAGGGCCATACACCCTCTGTCAGGAAGCAGTCCAGATCTGATCATGGGCCCTTGAGAACGGCATTCTCCTCCAGGCAGTATATCTCCCTGGGATGGACAACGTCCTAGCGGACTCCTTGAGTCGGGCCTTCCGACCTCATGAGTGGTCCCTCAATCAAGAGGTAGCGAACCACAACTTTTGCTTGTGGGGGACCCCAGACATGGACCTGTTTGCTTCCAAGGAAAACAAGAAAGTGGATCAATTCTGCTCCCTGGGCCTGGCAAGCAGAGGATCGGTGTTGGATGCCATTTCACATCACTGGGGCACCGGTCTACTGTACACTTATCCTCCCCTTCCACTAATCTCAAAAACACTCCAAAAGCTCAAACAGGACCGAGATACCATGATCCTGGTCATATCTTTTTGGCCTTGCCACATCTGGTTCCCACTTCTACGGGAGCTGGCCTCACATCCTTCGATCTGGTTGGGACTGCTCCAGACCTGATCTCTCAGGACCAGTTTAGGCTCCACCACTCCAACCTCTAAGCCCTGTCTCTCATGGCTTGGATGTTGACCGGATGATTGTACAGGCTCTGGGCCTTTTGGAAGGCATATCTTGAGTCCTCTTGGAGTCCAGAAAGCCCTCCACGAGAAAATCCTACAATCTCAAATAGAAGCGGTTTTTGGCATGGTGTGTGGGACGTAGTCTGGATCCCTTCTCTTGTTCCCAACCAGAGCTTTTGGACTACCTATTGTACCTCTCTGAGTCTGGTCTGCAAACCACATCAGTGAGGGTTCACCTTAGTGCCATCGGAGCATATCATCAGGGAAGAGATGGTGCCTCCATTTCCACCCATCCACTTGTGGGGTGGTTCATGAGGGGCATGTTACAATTTAAGCCTCCCACTCAGCATCCAACCATCTCCTGGGACCTCAGCTTAATCCTGTCCCAGCTCATGAAGGCTCCATTTGAGCCCTTGCAATCTTGCAACCTGAAGTACCTGTCCTGGATGATCATCTTCTTGGTTGCAGTTACTTCAGTGCACAGGGTCAGTGAACTGCAAGCTCTGGTGTTGTACCCCCTTTATACCAAAGTTTGTCATGATTGGATTGTAAAAGGGTTCTGGCCTTTTACCTGTTCACTCAACTTTTGTCGCCTTCGACAAAAACAGGTTGGGGATAGCAGTGTCTAAGCAGACCTTATATCCCATTGGCTAGCAGGCTGTATTTCTTTCTGCTACACTCAAGCGGGCTTACAGCTTGAAGGTCACATCAAGGCTCATTCCATTCGGGCCATGTCAGTTTCAGTGACTCATTTGTGTACTGTCCTCATTCACGAAATTTGCAAGGCGGCAACTTGGAGTTCCCTCCACACATTTGCCTCTCATTATTGCCTGGATAATGATGGCCGATGTGACGGTCGATTTGGACAGTCAGTCCTCTGTAATCTGTTTCAGCTATGAAACCCCAACTCTTCCTACTGTGGGCCCTGCCTTGGGTGCAGGTCTGCTCTCCTAGTTATCACAGCTCTAGTTGTTATACACGTTGGCACTTGTTCTATGCTGAACATGCTGGGAGAAGCCTGGAGCTACTTAATCACCCATGTATGAGGACTACCATCCTGCTTGTCCTTGGAGAAAGCAGAGTTGCTTACCTGTAACAGCAGGATGTTAGTCCTCATGAAACCTGCCTGCCACCCCGTGGAGTTGGGTTTCTTTTGGTTTATTTTATTTTTTGCAAACTCTATGTTATAAGACTGAAGAGGGATCCCATGTGGACGTGTGGTTAGCGGCATGCTAGGCATGCTCAGTATGTCTATCAAAGTTTCTAGAAACTTTAATAAAAGTTTTCCGTGCCGGGCTCCATCTGATGATGTCACCCATGTGTGAGGACTAACATCCTGATGTCCTTGGAGAACTCATGCTACAGGTAAGCAACTCTGCTATCCTCCTCTTTGGGGGTAGCAAAAATGTGTTGCAGAAGTGGACCCTTGGCCCGAGGTGGAGTTGACGTTATCTATGGGGGAGGCCCCCCCCCCCCCAGTGCCCCACCGTCGGGAGGCGAGGCCAGATGAGAAGCAGAGGCCAGCAGGAGCTTCACCAATACCAGCCCTCAATCCCTGCAGGTTGAGTCTTGGGTGCCGGGGCCGGCTGGTTTTAGTTGGGCCTCTGCGTGGATGATCCCGTGGGATACGGCCAGGTGAGGAAAGTAGCTGGCAGGAGCTGGAGGTCCAAGACAGGCAGCGAAAGACAGAAATGGGTCCAGTCCGGAGGTCTGAGGCAGGCGGCAGAGCACATAATCAGGTACGGTCCAGGGATCAGAGGCAGGCGGCTGATCTCATAGTCAGGAACAATCCAGATCGAAAGCCAAGGTCAGTCCGAAGGGCAAGAGGCAAGAAGAGGAACTGGAGCTCAGGAGCAGAACAGGAACTCTGGGACAGGATCAGCACACAGGAACACTGCCAGGAATCAGCAAGGAGACCTGGTGTCAAGGCAAGCTCTGACTGCCACAGCTTGCCTTATATACCCTAGAGCGGCTAACATCATCACTAGGGATACAGGACCTTTTCCCTCCACAGCCCCTTTAAGTCTCAGCAGGTGGCACATGCACCTAGGGGCAGACAACCGAGAAGGACAGCGGGGGTGGCGTCTCCCATGTGGCCATAGCAGCAGGGAGAAGAGAAGCAGTGCAGGACAGCAGGGGAAATCCCATGCTGGAAGACTCGGGAGGAGCAGCGGTGGTATGGCCACACAGGCGGCTGCCCGCTGCCACCAGAGAGAGAGAGGGGCCGAGTCCGGGACCCAGCATCAGAGGGAGTGAGTGGTCCCGGCCTGTGGCCTCCGCGGACGGGAGTCGCAAAAAAAATTGGCAGCAATATGAAAATAAATAGGGAGTCTGTCATGCTACAAACAACATTAAAGATTTCCAGCAAATGATGGGGCACATGAAAATGTGAGAGGTATCCTTACTATCCTATGTCTGTTTAGGAGCTGAGTGTCAGCCTTTTGGTAAGGTTCAATGAAGAATAATGGTCAAGCAGATAGTGTAGTGGATCAGGCAAGGGTTTAGTTTAGCCAAGCTTATTTAGTTCACACCACACTTATTTCTCCTCTGGGGCACTCTTTCCCTCTCTTTCACTTTGATACCAGCCCTCTGAACAAATCCCCACCTTAAAATAAAGTAGGTTCTCACACCAGGAGATAAGAGTCAAACATGCAAAACTTATTTCTGGGGTTCCCAGCAATCAGAGTTAACAAAATTGTTAAAAGGCATTGATAGAATTAGGGCTCATAAGCATCCATAGCCAGGCTGCAGCATTTAGCAACACTACTTCACAATTAACAAAGTGGTCGTCTAATAACTATGTACTCCTTCCTCTGTTTTAGAGCAAAATACCCACAAGTTCTCCTCAACACTCTGCTCCAACAGACTATCTCCCATCCTCGTTTATTTCGAAGATTTGTATCCCACACAATCCACATCAACTACAGTTACATCAGTATTCACTCCATGAACTCCAGTGTAATTCTTCTCAACCTCAGTTCACTTTCCAGACCAACTGCAGGATTCTCTTTTAGGCAGGAGCAAGGGATTCCCTGCTTTCCAAGCTCACACCCCTCCAAATCTCTCCAGATTTCCATGTCTTCCATAGCCTGTGGGATCTTAAAGTCACTCTTACATCTTTAGGAACCAGGTTGGGTCCCCTGGTTGTTTCCCCATGGGGAGAAACACCTCTCCAGCCTCAGACCTTTCCTCTTGAGAAGGAAAGCCCTTGCAGAACCCTATACTTTAGAAGAAGCATGCTGGGAAACCCACTCTCCTGGGTTTTTCCCTCCAAACTTCTATCAAACTTTGAACAGTCTTATGTACTCTAAAAAGTAATCCCTCTGAAGCATTCCTTTCCCCCAACCTCTTAAAGGTCACACACAGCAAAAGTCAATACACACTGCATCCAGAACCTTCCCATTGATTAACATACACAGTGTTAGTTTACCATACACTCTGCCATCTAGTAATTGTTCAATATAAATGTCTTATCAGTAGTTTATCTCAATCAAAACACTTAAAAAATATTTATCAACCATGTACAGGACCTCAGGAACATGTCAAGAGCCTTCTCCATCCAAAGTTTCTCCCAAGCCATTCTCTAGTGACACAGGGCCCATTTTGGAGGTTCATCACATTAAATTTTGCTGATCAGGGCAGAGAGAGGACTGAGGCCTTTACATCGGCAGCCTTGGAGCTTGGAGGTCCTCACCACAAGTGAGTGATGTCATCTGGTTGACTTGTTACTATAAAAAGACTCTAACCTGGTGGTGCACCACCCCCTGGTGCACTGAAGCCCAAGGGGTACGCCCCTCTGAGAATTTTTGGCCAGTCCTCTGTTGTTTGAAGCAACCAAATGACATGGGCAAGAAGCATAAAGATAATGTTAAGCCTCTCCCATCTGAGCCTTGCACTTACTCCCCTTCTACTTAGATGACTCTGGAAGCTTTTAATGTTATTACACAAAATAAAGCAGGGCATTTTGAACTTGGGGCTTCCAGTCCCATTTGGCAAGAGAGCTTTGTCTCACTGAATCCTGGTGGTTTCACTCCTCTGCAAGTCTTATCTGGATTGGTGAACTGCCCTCAGGGAAAGCCATTTCAGGCTGGAAGTACCACACTAGCTTCTCTACCAGATGCAGAAGGAGCTGCTCTTGTTTCAAACTCAGATTCCAATTTGAATTCTGGAGTGACCCATATGGAGTTACAAGGTCTGCAGAAGTTACACTAGAAATACTCTGGGTAGTGAGTTCTAATTTGGAGAAATCAGTTTCCTCTAGAGTCGACCCTGATTTAAACTCAATGGCTGGTGTCTCCAATCAGGTTCAAGAACATACTGTGATGATTAATCAAAATAAAGAAACTGAGGATCTTAAAAAGAACTATCAATCCATGTATGCAAGCAATCTCTCTCTTATGAAGGACAATCAGTCAATACATTATAAATTAAGAGAATTTGGGGAAAATCTTAGATTCTTTTAATTTCTCTAAATGTGCTTTATTTTCCCCTCTTGAAATTCTTCAGAATTTTTTCTGGAGCATTTGAAATTATCTAAAGAGGCTATTTCAAAGATCACTAGAGTTTATTATCTACCAGATAGGAGTAGAGTGATTTCATCTAATGTCAAAGGTAAGATTGGAGGTTCAGTGCATGAGACATTTGACTGACTTTTTGGAGCAATCCCAGCTAGAGAGAGTGGAAAGAGCTACTTTATTAGCTTCTTTTCTTTATGAGTCAGATAAGCAGTTGATACTAAGATTATTTTGGGGGCTAAAGAGATTTCTTTTATGGGTAATAAAGTGGCTGTGTATCCTGATGTCGTCAGAGAGACACAACACAAGAGAAAATTGTTTCTTGCTAAAAGGCAGAAAGTACTTGATCTTGGGGCCTCATTTCTTTTGAAATTTCCTTGTAAGTGCTTTGAAAATTTAAATGGAACTAGATATTTTTGACCCCGTATAATTAGACAGTTTTTTTCAAAACAGGATTTCTTCTTAGATCTTGCCTACTTAGTAGGATGTGTAAAACAGTTACAGTAATATTGTCTTTTTTCTTTGTCCACTTTTTTGCTATGCTTTTCTGTATATCAAGGTTCTCTTGATTTATCAAGGTTCTCTTGATTTATAATTTGAAATTAATAAAGAGATAATAACATTTAGCTAATTTTCATCAATTTCAAAACCTCATCTATCATAAAAGACTTATTAATGCTTTCCCTAGTAAGATCACCCAATTTAGGTGGCTCCAGACCCCAGAGCCAATCAGAAATTGCTTCTGGAGACATATGCAATTATGAGGTATATAATGACATAAGCCACAAAACATTCTGCAATCTCACTGGATTTATAAGTACTGCTCTCAGAAGCTAGTTTTATTTTGTTGATCCACCTTTTTAACTTTAATTCTCTTTAATTGCCACAGCAGCAATTTACTCATTTTGCTGGTGTGCTCATAAAAATGTCACCTTGTAAACTGCAAATATGCCATTCTTGATGCTTCCAACAAATTAAGCTCATTTTGCACTTTAAATTATTTCTCTCAAAATAGCATTGTTTCTCTTTGTTTTATGTGGTGCTTCCAAATCTATCAGCTCAGCTTTCAGAATCTCTGATTTAGCTACCATCTGTCTTTCTAAGTGCTGCCAAGGAAAAGATAGTGCCACGCAAAAAGGCTTTGGCTGCATCTCAAACAGTAAATAACACAACTTAATTATTATAGTTAAATTTTGAATATTCTTGCCAATCCAAAACCAGAATATCTGTAAAAGCTAGGTCAGTGAGCAACAGCTTGTTCACTGAATAGTGTGGTTGCTGAGAATCCTCCTGCAGACCCTCCAATGGGATCTTCACAGAAACATGATCTGAAAGTAAAATGGGAGCCGCCACCACAATCTCAATAATGATATCAAGTCATTAGATAAAAACAAAAAAATCAATAAGAAAGTTTTGTGAACCTGTGAAAGTAGGCTTTGTGAAAATAAGTTAAATCCCTTTCACCCTTATGTAATTCAATCCAAACTAAGGGGGTCATTTTCTAAAGGGATCGCATGCGAAAAGTCCCTTTTCGCGTGCGATAGCTAAATCGGGGCAGACTTGGGGCAGAGTCCGCACTGGAAGGGGAGGAGTCAGGGCGGCATCGGGGCAGACTCCGCGACGACTTCGCTGACGGCGAAAAGGTAGAACACCTTATCGCTGCCAGTAGCGTGCCCAATAGCGCCACCTTTCACAGTGGCGCTATTGGGTGCAAAAGCCGGCAGCGATAACACCGTGGTGGTGCGATCGCTGCCGGCTTTCGTAGGCCCACCCCCCCCACCCCCGTTACCGCGGGATTCACAGATCCCTGCAGTGTTAGAAAATCCAGCCCTAAAAGACCCAATTCTCTGTGCACAATAAGATACCTGCCATTTTTATCCCTCTATAGTTCCTTAACTAGAAAACGGCAATGTTTGCAACCAAAAAGGTTTTGTTAAACTTAGAATCAAAGAATACCTGTTCCACCCATCCTTGTTTAAGTTTTAAATGCTCCGTAGAGTATAAATGTGTTTCTTGTAGAAGGCTAGTGAGGCATCCAATTTCCTTAAGCTCCACAATGAACACACTCGCTTAATAAAATTATTTTTATTGTGTAATTCCAGCCCCATCAGTCAAAGTTGAATAATGTCAAATATCCTGCAAGAAAATAAAAAACTAGACATAACCCATTACTCTAGCAGTTCTGGGGTATAAATCCAGGACAGATTCATATTACTCAAAAGGTACCTTGATAGTGTCACTTGTATCGCAGCCTTCACCATCCCTATCAACAACCCACTCGAGCCACACCCCTTCTCCCACAAAAAAAGAAAATTGGAAGAAAAAAATGTCAAAAGTGGAATACTCATAAAATGCATCCCAGGAAGTCACTGGTGTCAAGTTTTCTGCCCCCTCCTCCCCGTCTAAATCCCCTACTAAAAGTAAAACTTAAGTTCTTTTAGGCATTTCTTACTAGGGATGTGAATCGTTTTTCAACGATTAAAATTATCGTCCGATTAAAATCGTCTTAAATCGTTAAAGAACACGATACAATAGGATTTCTAATGATTTATCGTTAAAAAATCGTTAATCGGGTTAGTGCGCACTAACGGGAGTTAGTGCGCACTAACCGGAAATGATACAAATTGACACTTTTCAGGTCAGTTAGGAATGAATATGTATTCCTATTGGCTGGCTGCCCTCTTATTTATTGATGTTACCAAGGATCCCACTGAGGTGATGGTTGTGGGGATGGGAAATGGAAACGGTTGGTAGCTTGACAAAAAAAGTAATGTGATCAGTCAATGTGACTAGAACTTGTGCCTATCCCTGATACTGGGAGTGTTGTGATCTTCCTGCACACAGTTCCCTATCCCTGATACTGGGAGTGTTGTGATCTTCCTGCACGCAGTGCCCTAACCCTGATACCAGGGGTGTTGTGATCTTCCTGCACACAGTGCCCTATCCCTGATACTGGGAGTGTTATGATCTTCCTGCACGCAGTGCCCTATCCCTGATACCGGGGGTGTTGTGATCTTCCTGCACTGAGCAGGGATACGGCACTGCATGCAGGAAGATCACAATACTCCCGGTATCAGGGTTAGGGCACTGTGTGCAGGAAGATCACAACACTCCCAGTATCAGGGATATGGCACTGAGTGCAGGAAGATCACAACACCCCCGGTATCAGGGATAGGGCACTGCGTGCAGGAAGATCACAACACTCCCGGTATCAGGGATAGGGCACTGTGTGCAGGAAGATCACAACACTCCCGGTATCAGGGTTAGGGCACTGTGTGCAGGAAGATCACAATACTCCCAGTATCAGGGATATGGCACTGAGTGCAGGAAGATCACAACACCCCTGGTATCAGGGATAGGGCACTGTGTGCAGGAAGATCACAACACCCCTGGTATTAGGGATAGGGCACTGCATGCAAAAAGATCACAACACCCCTGGTATCAGGGTTAGGGCACTGTGTGCAGGAAGATCACAACACCCCTGGTATCAGGGTTAGGGCACTGTGTGCAGGAAGATCACAACACCCCTGGTATCAGGGTTAGGGCACTGCGTGCAGGAAGATCACAACACTCCCGGTATCAGGGATAGGGCACTGTGTGCAGGAAGATCACAACACTCCCGGTATCAGGGTTAGGGCACTGTGTGCAGGAAGATCACAATACTCCCAGTATCAGGGATATGGCACTGAGTGCAGGAAGATCACAACACCCCTGGTATCAGGGATAGGGCACTGTGTGCAGGAAGATCACAACACCCCTGGTATCAGGGTTAGGGCACTGTGTGCAGGAAGATCACAACACTCCTGGTATTAGGGATAGGGCACTGCATGCAAAAAGATCACAACACCCCTGGTATCAGGGTTAGGGCACTGTGTGCAGGAAGATCACAACACCCCTGGTATCAGGGTTAGGGCACTGTGTGCAGGAAGATCACAACACCCCTGGTATCAGGGTTAGGGCACTGCGTGCAGGAAGATCACAACACTCCCAGTATCAGGGATATGGCACTGAGTGCAGGAAGATCACAACACTCCCGGTATCAGGGATAGGGCACTGCGTGCAGGAAGATCACAACACTCCCGGTATCAGGGATAGGGCACTGTGTGCAGGAAGATCACAACACTCCCGGTATCAGGGATAGGGCACAAGTTCTAGTCACATTGACTGATCACATTACTTGTTTTGTCAAGCTACCAACTGTTTCCATTTCCCATCCCCCATATATTGTCAGTGGGAACCTTGGTAACATGAATAAATAAGAGGGCAGCCAATAGGAATACATATTCATTCCTAAACTGACCTTAACTGACCTGAAAAGTGTCAAATTGTATCATTTTCTGTTAGTGCGCGCTAACTTCTTGTTAGCGCGCACTAATTGGAAAAAACGATTTTTTAACTAAAAAATCGTGCCAAACACGATTTTCTTCTCCTGCCAGACGATTTCGATCGTTAAGACGATCGGGCACACGATTCACACCTCTGTTTCTTACTATGCCTTACCAGGAAAGAAAGTAAGAAGCACAAGACAGCAAAAAATCAATAGAAACAAGTGAGGAACTAATGTGCATTCCTACCAATGTATTATACCGTATAACTGCAAGCATATTAAGAACATAAGAATTGCCATGCTGGAGAGGAGATCTAAGATGGCCTCCTGAACGGTCGCGCTTTCAGACGCTCCCGGACTTTCCTGATTTAACCTAAATTAAAAGTTCTTTCCTTATCAAGATGCCACATAAGAGGAAAGGTAAAGTGCGGGTTTACCCACCCGAACCCGCACTACCAAGCGGACAGCGTGTCATCTTACAATATGCGACGACCACCCTACCCCAAGTAGGAGCATTGAGCCCCGCTGGTGGGATCGGAGCGGGAGCAACGTCCCCGCCTGGGGATGTATCACTGACTCCGCCGGCGCCACGGGACCAGCCGAGAGCTACCCCTCCAAGCCCCGACGTGCAGTCAGAGTCGCCCGCGGATGACGTCGCTGGAGCGTCTCAGACCGGTGGGAGCATTGCCGAGGTAATGGAGCAGGGACCTCTCTTTCCTCCCCCCGCGACGATAAGGGAGTCGATACAAGCCGGTGGGCTTGTTGAGGATTCCCCTCGAAGTACATCAGGTGAAGAAAGAGAAAGGGGAGCGGTAAGAGGTCAGAGAAGCTCCCTACAGGTAATAAGACCGGCTGTGATCACCATTGAGTCCCTTTGGGATTTAATAGTTGGCATGAACAGAGTGGTAAATGAATTTACTCGTGAAACAGATGAGAACTCACAAAAAATTACCGCTTTGGAAAACCAAGTTAAGATAAAAAGTGAAGAGCAAACTAAAGACATAATACAAGTCCAAAATGATCTAAAACACTTAACAGAATTAAATGTGGTGACAAGGAAAGAACAAGCAGTTTCTATGCGGAGACTAGAGACTATGGAGAACTATTTAAGGCACCTCAATATAAGAGTCTTAAATTTCCCAAAGGTAGTGGGAGAGCTACCATTAATAACATTCAAACGATATTTGAAGGAAATTTTAAAGATTCCGGAAGAACAGATACCATCAGTTAAAAAAATTCTGTTTTTGAAACAAAGACAAAGTCCAATTCAGATATCCCCAATAGGGGATATGGGAAATTTTGAAAATCTGTCTGAGTATTTAGAGAGTACTGGCTTAGAAGTATTAGAAAGAGCGGTCTTGTTTGTTTCATTGTACTCTGAATATGATAAAACCTTAATAATGAAGTATTACTTTAAAGAAATGAATGTTCCCTATATAGGAGCTCTCATCCGTATATTTCCTGACCTATCCAGAGTAACCCAGTTACGCAGGAAAGATTTCCTGAAAATGCGCCCAGAAGTGCGTACTCTGGGGGCAGAATTCCTTTTAAGATATCCCGCAAGATGTGTAATTAAATACTCAGGGAACGTATATGTGTTTTATAATCCTGATCATTTGAGAGAATTTTTAGTTGCCAAAAGGGTCGTGCCGTAAGTTACCCGTGCATTTAAAGATAGGTAGGAGCAGGAGTGCTTTACTTGTTAATATTGCTTCCTAAATTTTCTCCCGTGTGAGTTTCTATCTCCTCCTCAAATATTTCTTTGGAATAGCGGAAAGAAAATATATATATATATATTTCTTGTTTGATGATGTAAGGAGAAAATATATTGCTTATATGTAATCTTATGCAGAATTTCCATGCAAAGTTTATTTGTTTATAAATATTGTTAAAATTTAATAAACATATAATAAAAAAAAAAAAAAGAATTGCCATGCTTCAGACCAAGGTCCAGCGAGCCAAACATCCTCTCTCTGCAATAGCCAATCCAGGCTGTGAGTACTCGTCAGGTCCCATAAAAGAGATCTAATTCCTGTTACTCACTTTAGGGATATCAATAGCTTTCTTTAGTCTACCATGCTAATAAAGTTATATGGACTTGTCCTCCATGAACTTGTCCAAACCTCTTAAATCCTTCTATGCTAGTCGCCTTGATGACATCCTCTGGTAACAGATCTCACAGCTTGATAGTAGGCCAAGTGAAAAAATAATTTCTATGATTTGTTTTGAATCTGCTGGTTGTTAGTTCCATGAAATATCTCCTTCTTTTGGTATTATTTAAAAGGATAAATAATGGTCCTTTACTTACCCATTCCACCCCACTCATGATTTTATGAACTTTTATTATGTCCCCTCTCAGCCATCTCTTTTCCGAGCTGAAGAGCCCCAGCCTGAGTAGCCTCTCTTCATAGGAGAGATATTCCATACTCTATCATTTTCTCACCCTCCTCTGCACCTTTTGACTTTTTTGACTGCTGCTGCACACTGAACCGAGGATTTCAATGTATTGTCGGCATGGACTTTGAGATCCTTTTCCAGGGAAGCAACTTTCAATATAGAATCTAGGATTATTTTTCCATTTATGCATCACTTTGCACTTTTCCACATTAAACTTCATCTGCCTTTCAGTTGCCTAGGCTCCTAGTCTCAAAGGTCCTTCTGCAGTTCCTCACCATCCACTGCCATTTTAACACATTTGAATAATTTTGTATTATCTGCAAATTTGATCACTTCATTCATCTTTCCCTTTTCCAGATCATTTATGAATATGTCAAACAGCACAGGTCCCAGTACTGAACCCTCTGGTACTACTCTAATGATCTATCTCCCTTTGGAAACCTGACCATTTAGTCCAAACCTTTGTTTCCAGCCTTTTAACCAGTGACCAGTTCACAATAGAACACTGCCTCCTCTCCCATGACTTTGTAATTTCCTGAGGTGTTTCTCATAGGGGACTGTCAAATGCCTTCTGAAAATCCAAATAAACTATATTAACTATATCACCTTGATGAGGGCCTTCCATTTTTTTGTACCGAGTGCTACATGTATGATTATCTGCTAGTCAATGAGAGGTTGTATGTGAGTGCTCAAGGCAAAGAGCTCCTGGTTGTTAGAGAAAACATCTAATCTCTGGAGGCTGGAGCAGCAGACCTGGAAGAGCTACAGCAACCAGAAGTATATAGAATAGACCTTC